>NC_046160.1:78281689-78311840 GCF_011064425.1 Rattus rattus | reverse complement strand
ATAAAGGACCCACATCAAACCAGATACACTCAAACTAATAGAAGAAAACTAGAATACTTGAACACATGGGCACTGGAAAAAATTCTCCTGAACAAACACCATTGGCTTATGCTTAAGATCAAGAATCTAATGTAATTCAAACGCAAAGCTTCTGTAAGGGCAAAAGGACACTGTGGTTAGACAACGACAACCAACAGATTGGGAAAAGATCTTTACCAATCCTACAACAGATAGAGGGCTTATATCCAAAACATACAAAGAACTCAAGAAGTTAGACCGCAGGGAGACAAATAACCCTAATAAAAAATGCGGTTCAGAGCTAAACAAAGAATTCACAGCTGAGGAAACCAATGGCGAGAAACACCTAAAGAAATGTTCAACATCGTTAGTCATAAGGAATAAAATCAAAACAACCCTGAGATTTCACCTCACACCAGTGAGAATGGCTAAGATCAAAAACTCAGGTGACAGCAGATGCTGGCGAGGATGTGGAGAAAGAGGAACACTCCTCCATTGTTGGTGGGGTTGCAGACTGCTACAACCATTCTGGAAATCAGTCTGGAGGTTCCTCAGAAAATTGGACATTGAACTGCCTGAGGATCCAGCTATACCTCTCCTGGGCATATACCCAAAGATGCCCCAACATATAAAAAGACACGTGCTCCACTATGTTCATCGCAGCCTTATTTATAATAGCCAGAAGCTGGAAAGAACCCAGACGCCTTCAACAGAGGAATGGATACAGAAAATGTGGTACATCTACACAATGGAATATTACTCAGCTATCAAAAACAATGACTTTATGAAATTACATTAGGCAAATGGTTGGAACTGGAAAATATCATCCTGAGGAGCTAACCTAATCACAGAAAGACATACATGGTATGTACTCATTGATAAGTGGCTATTAGCCCAAATGCTCGAATTACCTAGATGCCTAGAACAAATGAAACTCAAGACGGATGATCAAAAAGTGAATGCATATCGCCCTGAGAGACACAGCCAGAATACAGCAAATACAGAGGCGTATGCCAGCAGGAAACCACTGAACTGAGAACAGGACCCGTTGAAGGAATCAGAGAAAGAACTGGAAGAGCTTGGAAGGAGCTCGAGACCCCTATATGTACAGCAATGCCAACCAAACAGAGCTTCAGGGACTAAGCCACTACCCAAAGACTATACATGGACTGACCCTGGACTCTGACCTCATAGGTAGCAATGAATATCCTAGTAAGATCACCAGTGGAAGGGGAAGCCCTGGGTCCTGCTAAGACTGAACCCCCAGTGAACTAGACTGTTGGGGAGAGGAAGCAAGGGGGAGGGGTTGGGAGGGGAACACCATAAGGAAAGGAGGGGGAGGGGATGTTTGCCCGAAACCGAAAGGGGGAATAACACTAAATGTATATAAGAAATACTCAAGTTAATAAAAAAAAAAAAAAGAAATTAGTAGATAACAATTCATTACCAACAGGAGTGTATCTTTCATCTTAGATATGCAATGATAATAATAGATGTATAATGATTAAATATGTACTTTGCAGCACATTTATATATTTTAACAGAATTTTTTATGACATTATAATCCTTTAGGCTATGCTATGAATTCCTGGCAGTGTTGGTTCTTTTCTAAAGTGAATGCCATACTTTCTATATGTAAACCCTCTTCATGACAACCCTTAGTGAATTGATAGGTAGATTCAGTATCATGTTTTAGATCATTATCATTAATCACTTAATCATTAATTGTTATTAATAGTATGGCTTTAACATGCTAATGGAGCCAACATTAGCTTTGAGAGTTCTCCCTGTTATCTGACATGACATACAAAATTCCCAGTTTACATTGCTCTATAACATGTAACAAAACACATTTCCTATTGAAAATATGAGGCAGTTTCCTGATTATATAAGTTTTATCAATGAATTTACATGTAAATAAGAAAGTAACACATAAAATATACTATAAAACTAAAACACTATATTAGTTTCACAAAATTATAATAAATATGATAATAAACACAAAGAATAGTTATATGGATTCTCAAAATTAGAAGACATAATTAACCTGCCATTGTTTTATATATTTTAGAAGTTAAATATTAGAAATACAAAACTACCCCAAATATAAGACTTGTAGTAATTATAGATATCATTGAATCCAGAGATTTTCTATACCTACCTCTCAACTGATCTTAGAAATCAGATTTTGGAGAAGGTACCATGAGGTGCTGAGAAGATCTATTCTTTTGTTTTAGGGTGAAATATTCTGTAGATATCTGTTAATTCCATTTGGTTCATAACCTCTATTAGTTTCATTATATCTCTGTTTAGTTTCTGTTTCAATGACCCGTTTATTGGTAAGAAAGGGTGTTGAAGTTTCCCACTATTATTGTGTGGGGTTCAAGGTGTGTTTTGAGCTTTACTAAAGTTTCTTTTATGAATGTGGGTACCCTTTCATTTGGGGCATTGATGTGCAGAATTGAGACTTTCTCTTGGAGGATTTTCTGTTTGATGAATATAAAGTGTCCTTCCTCATCACACTTGATAACTTTTGTTTGAAAGTCTAGTTTATTATATATTAGGATGGCAACTCCAGCTAGTTTCTTGGGACTGTTTGCTTGGTAGACCTCTTTCCATCCTTTTACTCTGGGATAGTGTCTGTCTTTGTTAATGGGGTGTGTTTCTTGTATCCAGCAAAATGTTGGATCTTATTTTTGTATCCAGTATGTTAGTTTATGTCTTTTTATAGGTGAATTGAGTCCATTAATATTGAGAGATATTAAAGACAGATGACTGGTGATTCCTGTTATATTTGCTTTTGTAGGTAGCATTATGTGTTTTTGTCCTTTTGGCTTTGTTGTGAGATGCTTAATATGTTGTGTTTTCTTTGGTATAGGTATCTTTCTTGTATTGGAGTTTTCCTTCTAGGATCTTCCATAGGGTTGGATTGTTAGATAGATAATGTTTGAACTTGGTTTTATCCTGGAATATTTTGGTTTCTCCATCTATGTTGATTGAGAGTTTTGCTGGGTATAGTAGCCTGGCCTGGCATGTGTGTTCGTTTAGAGTCTGCATGACCTCTTACCAGTCTCTTCTGGCTTTCGTAGTCTCTGTCAAGAAGTTTTGTGTGATTGTGATAGATTTTCATTTGTATGTTACTTGGATGAAAGGCCCTACCGTGGGGGGGCGGGAGGACTTATTGAATCTACCTCCAGCAGAAAGACAGGGCATCACGTGAGTAATGGGGTTGCTATCCCATAGCCAAAACTCTGACCCATAATTTTTCCTGTCTGAAAGAAATGCAGGGATGGAATTGAAGAAGAGCCTGAGGAAAAGAAGGTCGAGCAACAGGCTCAAAGTAGGATCCAGCTCAAGGGGAGGCCCCAAGACCTGACCCCATTACTGAAGCTATGGGGAGTACACAAAAAGGGACATAGCATGACTGCTTTCCAAAAGACCCAACAAGCAGCTGAAAGAATCAGATATGTGTCCCCAACCAATGAACAGAAATTGCTGACCCCTCTGGTTCAATTAGGGAAAAACTGAGGGAAGCTAAGGAGGAGGACAACCTTGTAGGAGGACCAGCAGTCTTAAATAACTTGGATCCCTGAGATCTCTTAGACACTGGGTCACCAACCAAGTAGCATGCACCAGCTGAGATCAGGCCTCCAACACATATACAGTGCAGTATTCCCAGGTCTGGGTTCAGTAAGAGAAGATGCACATAAGCCTCAAGAGACTGGAGGCCCCAGGAAGTTTAATGATATGATAGGGTAGGTGGGTTGGGGTCATCGTTGTGGGCATGGGGGACAGTGCTGGGGAGCAAGGAGGAGTTATGGGATGTGGAACTCCTGGGGTGTGGACTAGGAGGGAAATAAAATCTGGAGTGTAAAAATAAATAAATAAATAAATAAATAATAAATCAGATTGTTAATTACTCATCAATATTTTGCTTCATTATAGATTCATTATGATCTATATTCATTAATAATCTAGTAGTTTGTACAGTGCACAGTGAATTGATACATGTTATTTCTTTATCCCAGTGGGTTTTGCCTGCAGTTGATCTTTCAGCCTCAGGGTACATGTAGCAATATCTGAAGATATATTTTGTTATTCCCTATGTAATACATCAGTTCATATCTAGCAAATAGAAGTTAAGCATGTTATTAAATGACCTACAATGAATAAGTGTGCATATGTAACTATATAGTTGTATATATGAATATATTATATATGTAATATGTTAGAATAGATGTCTTTTCCTATTTATAGGCACACGATTGGTTTATTGTTCAACATAATTATAAATAAGACAGGTAAAGGAGCTTAATATCTTTTTTTGGCAAACATTCAGATTCATACCTTTCTGTCAATAGCTAGTAGCAGATATACTCTAAACTTTAAGGAGTTTACAAATAATTATGTTGACATGCAGTGGCTATTTATAGGCCACAGGGTATATATTGGTTCAGTTTTAGTGAATGCGAATTTAGCAAATAAGAGTGTCAAAGGGGCTGTTCCATTTTACAACCCTATCAATAATGTTTAAAAATCTATAGTCAATATTTTAATCAGAACTTGGATTTTTTGCGGTCTTTTTCTTTCTGACATAAAAATTTAGATAAAATAAATAACTCATATTTTGAGTACTAAGTATTATAATATTTTTCAATATACAACTGTTTACCTAGGCAAATACCTTTTTTTAGTCCCTTGAAATAAATCACACACTATAAACAATCACATTTCTGCCTATTAAAATGTCCCCATTTATTATCAAATACATTTATATAAACTCACATAATTGCGTTGTTTAAGATAATGCTAAGAAACAGCTGAGAATCACACTTGATTGAAACATTTCCTGCATCTATCAGAAAGGAATTTTCTACTTTACTTTTTGTTTGTAGTGATAGCTCCTCTCTAATGTTGACTTGGTACAGTACCACTTTGAAAAAGTGCTTCTGGGCATACTTGTGAGTATTTTGGTTCACTAGATTAGCTGAGGTGGGAAGCCTTGACCACGGTGCTGGCACCATTTATATTCAAAGCAATGGTTAAGCTGAACACCAGCAAACATGCTCTCTGTTCCTTGAATATGGATACAGTGTGACTAAGTGTTTACCCTGGATGACGGGTTGTGACCTCAGGTTGAAAATTAATTGAACCCCTTCTTTCTATGTCTCTTTAGTTAAAGTATTTTGTCACAACTGCAGAAAGGCAACTAAGGCAGTTTGTGTTTCTCTTGAGTGGCATGATGGCAACTATAACAAAGCTACTAGAATATTTTTGAGGTATTAATTTGTTATATAAGTCCTACAAGTAAAATTTGTTATATAATAAATATGTTTTAGTATGATTTAAAGCAAAATGTATTCAATGTGACTGTAGAATAATTTACTGCCAAAGAAAATTATGAAATCCTACAAATTTTCCACATTTTGATGAGGATGGGGAGATAGCTAAGTGGGTAGAGTTCTTTGTGAGACAAAATAATTATCTAATGTTAGGAAGTAGAAAGGCAGAGGCAGGTGGATTACTAGGTCTTTTACTCCCTCTGTGAACCAGGGAGGTCAGAGTTCAATGGCGATAGTCTCAAAAACCAATCATCCAACCAAACGAGTAACCAACTAACAAACATGGTAGAAAACGGTAGAGACAGACCCCTGACATTAAAACCTCCTGCTCCCTTATATGTATGCATACACTCATGTGCATGCAGACACACAGGTGTACACATGCACACACACACACACACACACACACACACATATTTAACTTTCCTAATAGATGAGAAATGACATGCCATACTGTTTTCAATAACACTTCATTGTTGAATAAAAATACAGAATGCCTGACAGCCTAACAAATACATATGCGGATGCTCACAGCCAACAGTTGGATTGACCACAGGAACCTCAATAGAGTAATTAGTGGAAGGACTGAAGGAGCTGAAGGAGTTTGCAACCCATAAGAAGAACAACAGTATGAATCACTAGACTCCTCCCACCCCGAGTTCCAGGGACTAAACCATCAATCAAAGAGTACACATGGAGGGACCCATGGCTCCAGCTGCTTATGTAACAGAGGCTGGCTATATCTGACATCAGTGGGAGGAGAGGTCCTTGGTCCTGGGAATGCTCAATGTCCCAGTGTAGAAGAATGACAGGGAGGTGAGGTAGGAGTGGGTGGGTGGGAGATCATCCTCATAGAAACAGGGGGAGGAGGGAAACCAGGAAAGGGAATAACATTTGAAGTGTAAATAAAATATCCAATAAAACAAAGATGCAGAATGCCTTCTCTTTTTCAATACATTATATACACTGGAATTTATACACACACACACACACACACACACACACACACACACACACACACACATATATATATATATATATTTTTTTGAAAGTATTTAAATATATTCTGGTGTTTGCATTATTTATTTCCTTAATGATTTCTTATAAGTAGTTTATTTGTGAAAGCTAATTTATCATATTTTATAGTTAATAGTTTTTCTATCCTAAGAAAACCTTGTCTATTACAAAATATAAAACTAGCATATTATATTTATTTTAGAAGCTTTATCATTTATTTCTTAAACCTTATAGGTTTAGGAATCATTTCATCCCTGCACCCAAATCCCGTGGGGAAGAGAGCAGACCACCCAGGAGTGCAAACATCCTGAGGGCGCAGGACAGACTGCCACCTCTGCACACCTTGGCCCACATCCCTGGTCCAAGGGGAAACTGCATAGTGCCTCTTGACAGAGGGATATAGGAACAGACAGCCTGCAGTGCCCGCCATTCTAGTCTGCGCCCAGGACTGAACTGATCCCGTCAAACAGCTCCCTGCATCCAAATCCCATGGGGGAGAGAGCTGGAACCTCAAAAGTGTGGATACTCCTGAGAAGTGAGAGGAGAATACCATCTTCCCACAGTCCAGACACAAGAGGGAATTGCATAGTGCCAACTGTGCCTGCTGGGTGCAAGGACCTACATGAGCAATCAGGGGCAGGACCCTTTGATTCCTGCCCACTCCTAGAACTGGAAGACAGTCTCTAGGAGCACCACCACAGCAGAGAGCAAAGCAGAGACTGGATAGTAAAGAGGACCCAGCATTTTGCTGCATGCAGGAAACACACCTCAGAGACAAAGAGAGACACTACCTCAGAGTAAATGGCTGGATAACCATTTTCCAAGAAAATGGCCCAAAGAAACAAGCTGGAGTTGCCATTCTAATATCAAATAAAATTGACTTTCAACCAAAGTCATTAAAAAAGATAAGTAAGGGCACTTCATATTCATCAAAGGAAAAATCCACCAAGATGAACTCTCAATCCTAAATATCTATGCTCCAAATGCAAGGGCATCTACATTCATAAAACAAACCTTACTAAGCTCAAAGCACACATTGTACCTCACACAATAATAGTAGGAGATTTCAACAACCCACTCTCATCACTGGACAGATCATGGAAACAGAAATTAAACACAGGCATAGAGAAACTAGCGGAAGTTATGAGCCAATTGGATTTAACAGATATTTATAGAACATTCCATTCTAAAACGAAAGGATACACCTTCTTCTCAGTTCCTCATGGAAACTTCTCCAAAATTGAACACATAATGGGTAATAAAACAGGCCTCAGCAGATACAGAAAGATAGAAATAATCCCATGCATCCTATCAGATCATGCACTAAGACTGGTCTTCAATAACAACAATAATAATGATAGAAAGCACACATATACATGGAAGTTGAACAATGTCCTACTCAATGACAAATTGATCAAGGAAGAAATAAAGAAATAAATTAAAGACTTCTTAGAATTTAATGAAAATGAAGGTACAACATTTCCAAACTTATGGAACACAATGAAAGTGGTACTAAGAGGAAAACTCATAGCTCTGAGTGCCTGCAGAAAGAAACAGGAGAGAGCTTATATCAGCAGCTTGACAGCACACCTTAAAGCTCTAGAACAACAAGAAATAAATAAACCCAAGAGAAGTAGAAGGCAGGAAATAATCAAACTCAGAGCTGAAGTCAACCAAGTAGAAACAAAAAGGACTATACAAAGAATCAACAAAAGCAAGAGCTGCTTCTTTGAGAAATTCAACAAGATAGATAAACCCTTAGCCAGACTAACCAGAGATCACAGAGAATGTAATCAAAATAAGAAAATCAGAAATGAAAAGAGAGAGATAACAAGAGAATCTGAAGAAAATTTAAAAATCATCAGATCCTACTACAAAAGCCTATATTCAACAAAACTTGAAAGTTTGGAGGAAATGGACAATTTTCTAGACAGATACCAGGTACCAACGTTAAATCAGGAACAAATAAATCATCTAAACAATCCCATAAGTCCTAAAGAAATAGAAGCAGTTATTAAAAGTCTCCCAACAATAAAGAGCCCAGGTCCAGTTGTGTTTAGTGCAGAATTCTATCAGACCTTCATAGACGAACTCATACCAATACTGTCCAAACTATTGCACAAAATTGAAACAGACAGAGCACTACCAAATTCCTTCTATGAAGCCACAATTACTCTTATATCAAAACCACAAAAAGACCCACAAAAGAAAGAGAACTTCAAATCAATTTCCCTTATGAATATTCATGTGAAAATACTCAATAAAATTCTTGCAAACCAAATAAAGAACACATCAAAACGATGATCCACCATAATCAAGTAGGCTTCATCCCAGGGATGCAGGGATGGTTTAATATACGAAAATCCATCAATGTAATCCACTATATAAACAAACTCAAAGATAAGAATCACATGGTCATTTCATTAGATGCTGATAAAGCATTAGACAAAATTCAATACCCCTTCATGATAAAAGCCCTGGAAAGATCAGGAATTCAAGACCCATATCTAAACATAGTAAAAGCAATATACATCAAACTAACAAAAGCTAACATCAAACTAAATGGAGAGAAACTTGAAGCAATCCCACTAAAATCCGGGACAAGACAAGGCTGCTCACCTTCTCCTTACTTATTCAATATAGTTCTTGAAGTTCTAGCCAAAGCAATCAGATAGCGAAATGAGATCAAAAGGATACAAATTGGAAGGGAAGAAATCAAAATATCACTATTTGCAGATGATATGATAGTGTACTTAAGCGACCACAAAAGTTTCACCTGAGAACTACTTAACCTGATAAACAATTTCAGCAAAATGTCGGAGTATAAAATTAACTTCAACAAATCAGTAGCCTTCCTCTACTCAAAGGATAAACAAGCTGAGAAAGAAATTAAGGAAATGACACCCTTCACAATAGTCCCAAATAACATAAAATATCTTGGTTTGACTTTAACCAAGCAAGTGAAAGATCTGCATGACAAGAACTTCAAATCTCTGAAGGAAGAAAGAAATTGAGGAAGATCTCAGAAGATGGAAAGATCTTCAATACTTTGGATTGACAGTATTAATATAGTAAAGATGGCTACTTTGCCAAAAGCAATCTAAAGATTCAATGCAATCCCCATCAAAATTACTACTCAATTCTTCCTAGAGATAGAAAGAGCAATTTGAAAATACATTTAAAATAACAAAAAACCCAGGATAGAGAAAACTATACTCAACAATAAAAGAAATTCTGGGGAAATCACCACCCTAACTTCAAGCAGCACTACAGAGCAATAGCCATAAAAATTGTATGGTATAGGTATAGAGACAGGCAAGTAGATCAGTGGAACAGAATTGAAGACCCAGAAATGAACCCTCACACCTATAGTCCCTTGATATTTGACAAAGGAGCTAAAACCATCCGATGGAAGAACGATAGCATTTTCAACAAATGGTGCTGGTTCAATTGGAGGTCAGCATGTAGAAGGAAGCAAATAGATCCATTCTTATCACCATGTAAAAAGCTTAAGTCCAAGTGGATCAAGGACCTCCAAATCAAACCAGATACACTCAAACTAATTGAAGAAAAACTTGGGAAGAGTCTTGAACACATGGGCACTGGGGAAAATTTCCTGAACAAAACACCAATGGCTTATGCTCTAAGATCAAGAATCTACAAATGGGATCTCATAAAACTGCAAAGCAAAAGACACTGTCATTAGAAGAAACGGCAACCAACATATTGGGAAAAGATCTTTACCAATTCTACATCTGATAGATGACTAATATCCAAAATATACAAAGAATTCAAGAAGTTAGACTCCAGAGAGTGAAATCACCCTGTTAAAAAATAGGGTACAGAGGTAGACAAAACATTCTCAGCTGAGGATTATCGAATGGCCAAAAAGCACCTAAAGAAATGTTCAACATCCTTAATCAACAGGGAAATGCAAATCAAAACAACCCTGAGATTCCACCTCACACCAGTCAGAATGACTAAGATAAAAACTCAGGTGACAGCAGATGCTGGTGAGGATGTGGAGAAAGAGGAACACTCTGCCATTGTTGGTAGGATCGCAAACTGGTAGAACCATTCTGAAAATCAGTCTGGAGGTTCCTTGGAAAATTGGATATTCCACAACTTGAGGACCCAGCTATAAATCTCTTGGACATACAACAAATGCTCTGACGTACAACAAAGACATATGCTCCATTATGTTCATAGCAGTCTTATTTACAATAGCTAGAAGCTGGAAAGAACCCAGATGCCCTTCAACAGAGGAATGGATTAAAAAAAATGTGGTACATCTACACAATGGAGTACTACTCAGCTATCAAAAACAATGACTTCATCAAAGTCATAGGCAAATGGAATAGAAAATATCCTGAGTGAAGTTACTCAATCACAGAAAAACACACTAGGTATGCACTCATTAATAAATGGATATTAGTCAAAAAGCTCAAATTACCCAAGATGTAATCTACAGATCACAGGAAGCTCAAGAAGAAGGATGACCAAAATCAGATGCTCCCACTCCTTCTTAAAAGGGGAAAAATATTCATAGGTGGGGATATGGAAGCAAAGTTTAGAGCAGGGACTCAAGGAATGGCCATTCAGAGCCTGACACACATGTGACCCATATATAGACAACCACCAAAACTAGATATGATTGATGAAGCTTAAAAAATGCATGCTGAAAGGGACCAGATATAGATCTCTCCTGAGAGACACATCCAGAGAATGTCTAATACAGAGGTCAGTGCTAGCAGCAAACCACCGAATTGAGAATAGGACCCCCTTGGGGGGATTAGAGGAAGGATTGAAAGAATTGAAGGAGCTTGCAACCCCATAAAAACAACAATGCCAACCAACCAGAGCTTCCAGGGACTAAACCACTACCAAAAGACTATACATGGACTGACCCAGAGCTCCAACTGTATATGTAGCAGAGAATAGACTTGTTGGGGCACCAGTGGAAGGGGAAGCCCTTGGTCTTGCCAAGGGTTGGACCCCCAGTGCAGGGGAATATGGGGGAGGGCAATAAGGGGGATGTATAGGGGGAATACCCGTATGGGGGAGGGGGAGCGGAGGGAATGGGTGTTTATGGACAGGAAACCGGGAAGGGGAATAACCTTTGAAATGTAAGTAAAAAATATATAATAAAAAATTTAAAAAAGAATCATTTCAATTGTTTTTATGGTGTGATGTTTGAGTCAAGTTTGATTTCCCCTATAATTTATTCTAGTGGTCTAGAAATACCACTTGAAAGAAATTTTCACTTGCTGAATTGCTTTGAATTTTTTTTTTTAGAATATCTACTAATATACACTTTTCAGTTCTTGGATTCTATGTTCTATCATATTGAGTTATACACACCTATATGAATATAATAATAGTGGCATATTTATATGTAGTCTGATCATACTGTTTTGAATATTATTGCTTTATTTAGTAATTAAATAAGAAGCAAGTGAAAAATAATCTCATGTTAATGTATATATGCCTTTTGCTTTTCTGAGTGATACAATTTTTAAATCAGCATGTCTACAATACATTCTTATGTATAAACCACAGATAAACTAGTAATATTTTTAGATTGCACTAACTAGGATTATTTTCTTATAATCTACTTGCATCACATATATCTCCCTTATCCACTTTTAATCTTCCTGTTATTGGTAAAAAGCAAACAGCATGAGGTTAACATTCTGTTTTGTAGAAACTGTATAGTCTGTTATTCAGTTAAATATTCTTTCATTTTAAGCAATTGTTTGCAATTTTTGTTTTACAATCATATTATTCCCCAGCTGTGACTCCATGTTAACTTCTCCAAAATAACTATCTGTGCTGATCTTCTGCTCATACTCCAAACTGAGTACTCTCTAACTAGTTCTAACTTCTCTAGCTAAACTCATTTGATAAGAATTACAGGAATGCTTGTGTTTCTCAGGAAAGCTGTATGAAGGAGTCATAGTTCACTGTCTAGAGGACGAATGACTTAATGATATAGCATATTAACCAGGAGAGTTTTCCGCACAAGGGTCATGCTGAGAAAACTAAAGGCTCCCATCTTAGCAGAAGCTGTTCCCATGAGTCAGAATTTCCTCTCCAAACTGTGTAACAAATAATGCTGTCATTAATATTGCATATCAAGTTGTAGGTAAGACCCTGTCTTTCTCTTTAAAAAGAAGCTTAAAGTATAAAAGAAAAAAATCGCCATCATGAAATTGCATGTGGGTTCCATTCTCTTATCTATAAAAAATAAAATTAAAAAACAAAAATAACTTTTAAAGAATAACAATTAATGATGCCATTCATTAAGATGATAAACTGTACACTGCTTTATTTAACATTGTCTATTTTGCCATTTTTATTGCTGTTTTGAAGTTGCACAATTGTAAAAGTTACTTTTATTCATTTGAAGTAATTTTCCTGTCTGGGGCTTACTTCTGAATAAGCTCACACTTCCAGTTCTTTCTGAACTATCGCTGGCTGGTTCAACTCAGCTCTTCGTGCTCAAACTCCTCTTCAAGCTGACTGATTCAAATTCGCTTCTCTCAGCTTTTCAGTGAATAGCTCTGCTTTGCCTCAAACCACCTCTATTAACACTCCTTATTCTCTGGCCTCAACTCCTTCTGCTGATCTACACTGAGCCACATGAATTCACAAACTCAACTCCCCTGCAGTGTACTGACTGCTAATTGACTTGCTCAACTCCATTGTAGTGAACTAAACTGACTAAACAGAACTCACTGAACAGAACTCAAGAGATCTCCATGCTGCTGTCTCCTGAATGAGGGCACTAATGGTGTATACCACTATGCCTGAAATTAAGCTTTATTTACGTGAAACTTGCTCAAAAGTAGGCTAGCCTTGAACTCAGAGATCTGCTTGCCTGTTTCCTGGTATTAAAGACATATCTTTATTATCTCTATTCCAACTGGCTCAAAACTGGATATGATCCCATGCCAGAGCAGCAATGTGGAATAAAATTTCTCTGTACATATTATTTTGATATAAATGCTAATTTGGTTGCTTGAATTCTGAATCTAAGAAGAACCAATAAGAAGAACATGTTCCCTTAGGTTGACTGTTTAATAAATTATATGTATTCCCATTTTCTATGTCATTCATTAAACCTTAATGAAAATGATATGCAGCTATTGCGATACTATGCTGAGGAATTCTTTCGGTGAAGAATTCACACTCAGGCTAGGGAGATGGTTCAAAGGTTGTAGAGATTGCTGTATCGAATGAGGACCTGAGATCAAGATTCAAAATGCTAGTAAATCTGCTGGTAGGACTTTACATTTGAAACAACTGTCATTCCTGCAGTGACTCTGGAGTCAAGACAGGAAAAAAATCTCCCCAAGTTCACAAAAATATATTGAAATCTGAGATGGTCCTCTCATTTCCATAGCCTCATATGCCCACCTGTACTCACTCATGATTATACAAACCTATGGACATATAAACAGAGGAACACAAATACACACATGACTATGAACAATGATATGCACATATAAAGGCTTATGTCTGCTCTTTGTTCGTTGATGTCCCAATGATTTTTCCACTTGGATAAGTTGGAATGACTTGAATTGCTGGGAGCTGAGAAAACTACATATTTTCTACAAATGCCTCATGACTGGGATGGAAGGATTCAATAGCTAATCATTGAGGCTATCAAGGAGATCCCAATGATGATCTGAGGATGAGACCAAGACTTCACATAACACTGATAGGTGCAATTTTGAGAAACTGGCATTTCAAATGATTGGGTCAGATCTGCACAAAATCTAGTCAACCAACATTTCAGAAGTAATGGTGAAAGAGGTTTCACTCCTACCTCCTGAGAAACTATTGGCAGTCTATACCTACTGAGGGAGATAGAGTCATTCCTGTGTTTTAGAGGGATTGGGATTGGCTACTGGAAGATTGCCTATGCTCCAGTAGATTGCCCCCACACTCATACACGTAAAACATCCACTAATAAGTTGCAAAAGCTTATGAAAAATAGAAATAAAATATGAAAGGAAGAAGAAACAAATTCTGGAAGAAAACATGTTGGGGTGGGGGAAAATGTGAGACATTCTGAAAAATTTTATTTACTATGTTGAAGACATATCATGGTTATATTGACTTTTTTATAGAATCACTTAAAGATGAACTTCCTTCTACTATGCTGAAACAATTAAATTGAGTTTTATATCCAGCTTTTTCCATTTTCTTAGCTAATTTCCTCATGTAATGATTAATGTTATGTGTGTGCATATTTACAATGTGTTTTCAAGTAAAATTTTGAAGAATAAATGAATGTTTTTGTGTATGAGTGAATGAATGAATGAAGTTTTAAGAAGGCTTAAGGCATTTAATCATCGCAGAAAAGTTCCTGGGAAAATGTCCTCAGCTGGTCCTATGTATATGAAATGTGATAATCACATACACTAAAGTTTGATATGCATAGTAGACTGTGGAAGAATAGATTAAATTATTGTGTCATTAATGACGAGATTCTACCTTAGCAGTCCATATGAACAATCATATTTTGAAGAATGTTTTGTCTTTATAATTCATACAGAATTGCTTATATTTTATGTGACTTGAACCTCATCTTGAATAAATGGACCTTGAAAATGTATTCTGTTCACTGCACTTTGAAAATCAATCACACATGAAATTGGTGCTCAGACAATGTGCATGCAAATATAATCATATATAACCCATGATCATCAGCATTCTATTAGTGTGTGTGCCTGAACACTGCAAGTGCTTAGGGGATCATCCAGCTTTATGTTGATAAAAGATAGTGCCTCATCAATGTCGCTTAAAAACAGAATACTTTAAAATTATGTTTGTGAAAGGGATAACGCATTATCCCTAGGGACCCCATATCTTTAATATCACATTTTATGGGTCTTCCTTTTCCTTCTATAAGCTTGTATAATGTGTGACTTTTCTCCATGATACTTAGCACTCAAATCAAAATAATCAGGATCATAAAAGTTTATGAAGACTCTCATGTGTACTGTGATTGGAACATACTTGCTGTGGTGTTGTGCATATGATACACTATGTTGTGGTAGAAGATTATGAAACAAGAGGAATGAGGACTGTTTTGAGTCTCGCCCATCACTAGGAGGGAGAAAAATTAGCAAGCCTATGGATTCACATGATTGTATTGGTTTTTGTGAGCTCTCGGTTCAGCTCACACCGAGTGGTGAAATAAGCTAAAGTTAAAATATTTGGAAATGAAGTGATATGGCTCCATTCTTAACTAGCATGGTTTACTCTCAACATTTTTTTCTTTTCTTTCTTACTTCTTTATAGTGATGCTAGGGGCTAAACTCAAAGCCATAAGTATGTGATGCCATCACTTACCACTGAAGTGCATCTCCAGACCCTCTCAGTATCCCCTTCTTCCTTTACATGTAGTGGTGACCTTCATTATTGAGATGTTCATGTATGAATTTAGACTACCTGAGGCCAAAGTACATATAAGGATTTAAAATATAAAAAATATAAATTTAAAAGTTATAAAATTCAAGAAGAGTTTACAAGAGCAATTAGGTCCATACCAATACTTTCCCAAATATCCTCAAAAAATTGGATCCTGAGGTTTGGGTTGATATTTCTGTCACTCTGGAATTCTGTAGTAAAATGTGATGTTAAAAAACGAAGTCTATCTAAGCTTCCACAGCATTCTATCATGCCCCTTTTGCCTTCCACACCCTCCATGTGTCCCCTCAAGTATGGTGTCTACTTCTTGACTTCATTTGCCTTAAAAGAATATACAGTCCTTAGTCATAGTCTGCCAGGGAGTGATGCCTTGACATATTTTGGGCTACCTTTGAACAAGATAGAGTGTCAGAGACCCAGGTGGTAACATTGTCTATTTGATACACCAGTTTCCTTATATTGTTGGGTGAACACAAAGAAGACATGTCTGGATAGTCAATCCCAGGGCTAATAACGCATGGGTATATTTGAGATTAACTCACAACATTCTACTAAATATTTATTTTATTGAAGTTCAAGTGTTATATGAATTAAGCATGTATTTATACACAATAAGCCTAATTTCTCAAACATCTGAATTTAACTTCAAAATACATTTTTTGACAAATTTTATTTTTCAAATTTATTTAGCTTAGGATTTCATGACATACTTAAAATTGATCAGTGAATACACTGCAATTGACTACGTAATTTTATACCTCAAAAATTATATTTTCTATAATTACCATATTTTAAATTCAATTTTACTCCAATGAAGTAATTTACACTTCCAATGAATTATTGATTTATTTATTTTTACCCACACATTGGATCAAAAAGTACTTGAAAATTCCCTCCAAAAGGATCTTTTTTGTACTTTTTACTTCTTTTGTGTACTTTTTACTTCTTTTGTGGGATGGACTTATGCGTTGTCTATTATATACTTCAATATTTATAGTTTAAAATGAGAAAAAAATTTTATAAGCAAAGCATCTCAGAATAATAGCTTATTTTGATAAATATATATGTTTACTAAAATTTATTTATTAAAAATAATTTGACTAAATTATCTTGTTTTCTCATATATTACGTTATTATATTTGTATATATTATGTTTGATGTGAAAGAAACATTGTATATAATGAATTATATGTCACATGCAATTACAAATATGTAATTAGTGACATACAAACTTATGGAAGATTTTGAGACCTATTATGAAAATAGATCTTCATACCTCTATTTACAAAATAGAATATTAATTTTCATTAACTCTGTTCCAAAAGAATAATTTCAAAGTTCATAATAAGTATGTCAGTGCATATATGTGTGTTTACATTCCACTAACCCTTGGCACAGTGGCTCAATAGCTCTTGATTTATATATATATAAGGATTTATACATTAAAGATGACTTTTTCTCTATATTACATTTCTGGGTAAATGTTTGTTTCTCTCTCTCTCTCTCTCTCTCTCTCTCTCTCTCTCTCTCTCTCTGTCCCCCCCTTTCTCTTTCTTTTACACTTCAGATTTTATTCCCTTCCAGGTCCACCCCCACCCAGAAGAGTTCCACATCACATACCTCTTCCTTGCATTCCCCAGTACTCTCCTCCCATCTCCACAAGGACATCCCCACACCACCGACCCAACAGATCTCTAAACTCCCTGGGTCCCTCCCTCTTGAGGGTTAGGTGCATCTTCTCTGACTGAACCCAGACCTGGTAGTCCTCTGCTGTATATGTGTTGGGGGTCTCATCTCAGCTGGTGTATACAGCCCGGCTGGTGATCCAGTGCCTAAGACATTTCGGGTTAATGTTTAGTGTATTCAAAGTAGAAAAGTTAGGATGCCTGGAGGTACATTTAGAGTTAATTCTCTGGCCCTCCATACCTGGCTAACAATAACCATAATACAGCAATCAGTTTAATTTACAGAAAACTGTATAATTGTATCATTCAATGCAACTAAATCAATTGTAGTAAGTTTCTTTCTTCTTTTATAAAGGAGGAAAATCTAATTAAAAAAATCAAAAGTTATACAAATACAGCACCATTAAGACAGGTGCTGGTTTGTTTTGTGTCAACTTGACACAAGCTAGAGTTACCAGAAAGGAAGAATCCAACATTGAGAAAATGCTTCAATAACTGGGCTGTCAGTAACCCTATAAAACATCTTCTTAGTGATCAGTGGGGAAGGGTCAAGTACATTGCAGGTAATGCCATCCTTGGCCTAGTGGTCCGATTCTATAAGAAAGCAGGCTGAGCAAGCCATGAGGAGCAAGGTGGTAGGAAGCACCCCTCCTGGGCCTTTCCTTCACATCCTGCACCCAGGTTCCTGCTTGAGTTCCTTTCCTGATTTCCTTTAATGATAGACTCTGATGAGGAAATGAAAACAAAATAATACCTTTCATTTTCACGTTGTTTTTTTTTTCATGGCGTTTCATCACAGCAATAGTCATTCTAAATAAGATGGACAGGAAGAGAAATTACTATCATCAACAAAATATAATTATGTATAATACATATACGATGAATATAGTTAGGAGGATATTTGAGAAGTTACATAAATTTTATTAAATGGTAGTTTGAATACACCTAAAGAATATTGATGGAAATTACAGGAAATTCTGAGAACACTGACAATGCACTAGTCATCAGATATACCTTCCCTCATAGACAAGATTATGTCTTTTCCTGTTCATGGTCCTATGGAGGTTGTTATTGAGTAAATTATATTATTTTTATGTGCAATTAGCTAAGTGGGAAATATTTTAGTAAAATTGAACAATCATATTAAGGTAGCTGGAAATAGTTCATAATTGGGACTCATAAAAATCCAGGTTTGCATTCAAGAATTAGAAAAAATGAAGAGACAAAGTCTTTCATAAAATGATTTAAATGACTTGAACCAATATACAAGTACATTTTACTGGAGAAAAAATAAGAAAATTAATTAATAATTCTGGCTGGGTTACCTTTTCCTATTAACAATAAATAACAGAATAGAAAACTTCTGTAAGTAACAGTAAAGGTTTGCTTTAGAATAATCCATTATTTTAAGACACATAAAATTATGCCATATTTATTACATGTTATTCTCTGAAAACTTAACTCATACTACCTGTGCCATGAGGATTGTCAGGAAGATTGACAATACACTAATGCACAATAAACCAAGAACCATGAAAAATAGCAGACTGTCAATGTGAAGGGAACTGCTGTAGGGTGAGCTTTAATAATGATTGGGAAACTGTTATAAATGGAAAGTAGATCTTCAGGTGAGGAGTGATTTATTTAATGTTACAGAACACACAAAAATATAAGTTTTGATAAGTAAAAGCAAAGCAAAGCCTAGATGTTAACACAATACCAGAAGAAGTATCATTTCTATATTGAGAACAGCAGTGTGTTGTTGCATGTTTGGATTCCAGCACCCAGGAAGCTGAGGCAGAAGTATATTGAGATTAAGTCACAAAATAGGACTTCACACAAACAAACAAACAAACAAACAAACAAACACACAACCACTACTGGAGTTATCTGTCTGTCTGTCTTTGATCACCTCTGTCTCTACTGTCTATGTTTCATAATCTATCATCTAACTATGTAGCCATGTATCTATGTATGTATGCATATGTTTGTATATATATATGTATATATATACATGTATATATGTATGTATGAATCTATCATCTAACTATATAATCTACCCACATATATGATCTTTCTATTACCAATTTAAAAATCTATGTATACATGTATTTATATATCTCTGTAAGTATATAGCATATACATGTGCAGGTTTAATCTATGTATATAGCTATCATATATCTATGTGTAGTCAGTTGCTACAAGTCATAGTTGCAATTGATACATTTAACTTATAACCCCTAAACCAAAGCCTCTGGAAACATCACAGCAAGGTGGGGGGAGACTATAAGAGGCAGTAGACCAGAGTCTACTGCAAGACTGTATCTCTGAGAAATAAGAAACCATCTATATAAAATGTAAAACAAAATATGGATTCTTGAATAGGCTTTGAACTTTTTCAATATCAGATGGCATTCTAAAGTAGATGTGGAAAATTTTTCTGGAGGAGCCCAGACAGGGCTGGTTTGACCACCAGTTCTGCACCCTGCAGGATTGGGAGGCAGACCATGTCTAAGATGACCTCTGCCTGGCACCATAATACTTGAGTGGGGCATAGAACTTCTGAGATTACTCCAGACATCCAGAGATCCTAAGCACCAATAAGTGGAGTAAGCAAGTGTGAAGAAAAGGAAGAGAGAGAGGAGCAGTTATAAGGACACAATGAAGTGAGGCAGAAATAGAGACTCAAGGGTAGCCTGATATGAGATGATGCCGCCAGAGACCATGATGGGTCCTGGGCTGTGCTGCCACTGTGGGCCATGGGTCCAGGTGAGAGGTGGGACCAGTTCTGCATAGCGCTCAGATATCAACATGTCCCTGGGTGTCAACCTTGACCAAGGATATCCAGGCCTTTGGCGGTAACAGACCCCTGCTGCTGAAGGGCCACGGACCCAGACATGGCCCACAGTGGCAGCACAGCCCAGGACCCATCATGGTCCCTGGCGGCATCATCTCATATCAGGCTGACCCTAGAGGCATGAGATAGGAGAGCAGACCCTACCCCTAGCCAGATGAAGTGCACATTGCTAGAGTTGCGGGTGAGCCAGCTCTGAGCGTATGAACTTGGGAGAGCTGGTTCTACAAGTAATCTTTAGTGAGGTGGCATGGATGAGGAAGATGTACCCTCCTCCCCGTTTTCCATCATCACTCGTGGAAGGACCTGGATCTTGGGGTCATAAGATCAGGAGAGCTGGCTGTGTCCCTCACCAACTGTGTTGCTTGGGAGAATAAGCCCTACATTTCGCCTGGCAATACAGTGAAGCTGACCCTGGTGGTAGGGGCTTGGGCAAGTTGGCACTGAGGGTGTGAGCATGGGAGAGCTGGCTCCTCCAGTTGTCTGCCATGTGATGACTTGGGCAAGGGAGAGATGTTCCCTTACCCCTTTCCATCTACATCAGGCTGGAAAGCTGGTTCTGTCGAGAATCATGAGAGCAGTAGAGGAGGCCATATACCTCACTAGATGCAGGAGAGTTGAACCTAGCTGGAATGTGGGGTTTGCAGGTAAGCTGGCTCTAAGGGCATGAGCACAGGAAAACCTGTCTTGCCTCTTGTCTGTTGCATTGTGGTACAGATATGAGAGAGAGAGAGAGAGAGAGAGAGAGAGAGAGAGAGAGAGAGAGAGAGAGAGAGAGAGGTTCTTCTCCCTTCCTTGTCCCTCACCATCTGTGGCAGGCAGGAAATCAGGTCCCAGGGTCATGAGAGTGGGAAAATTGTTCATGTCTCTCACTGACTGCAAGACTCTGGGGAGCAAGCCCTGCACTTCTCCTGGGTAGGAGGATAAAGATGGCCCTGGTTGTAGAAATTGCTGGCAAGCTTGCCCAGAGGGCATGAGGGCAGAAGAGCAGGCAGGTAGATGAGCTGAGTTACAAATCAGGCCCAGATACAGGGATTTTAATTGACCCACCCCCAACATCCACATTGGAAACCTCTGGAGTGCATGAAGCCTCAGTCTTACAGATCCAAAACTACAAGATCTCCACGACACAGAGTAACAACAGTACCTGAGAGGAGTCCCAGTAAGATTTCAGTATTGACCGAATAGCAGAAGCTGGAGCCTCATACCAGACCAAGAAGTCATTGAGATGAACATTTGCAAGTGAAGAGGGGTGGACAAAGTGTTCACTGTGGGGCACGTTGTGACACACTACAGCTTCCGCCATGGGATTTGCTTTTCTTCTGTTGCAAGGATGAGGAGTAGGTACAGGAGGAGGGGGAGATGAGTGGGGATTGGGGTACATGATGTGAAATTTACAAAAAACAATAAAATATTAAAAGGGACAATAACAATGACACATATTTACAGGAATATGGATAATTATTCCAGGATGTTGATAAAAATGTACACTAGTACGGTAAACTTGTATGGAGTGTCCTTAGTTGCTTTCTCTTGCAGGAATAAGTCACACCCTTGCTGGAAAAACAAAACAAAACAAAACAAAATAACAAACAAATAAACAAATAAAGACAAACTTGGGGAGAAAAGGATTTATTTGACTTACATATTATATTCCACCAGGTGGGAAGCTAAGACAGGAACTGAAGGTGGAAACCTAGAGGCAGGAATCAAAGCTGAAGCCAAGGAGAAAAGATACTTACTGGTCTGCTCTCTATGATTTGCTCTGTTTGTTCTTTTTATGACCATGGACTGTCTGTGCAGAAATAGTGTCAGCTATAATAGACTGAGCTATCCCATATCACAGTGTATATACAAAACAATGACATCTCTGATGTTCAGTTCAACTGCAGGATAATTCATAATAACTGAATATGGAGTCAGTCTTTGTACCCATCAGCAAATGCATAGGTAAAACAATGTGTTGTAAATATACAAGGTTATTATTCAATGCTAAATAAGAAGGGAATTCTGTCACTTACAGCTACATGGATAGAAGTGGGGATACAATATTAAGTGAAATAAGACATATACAAATAGCCAAGTAAGTACTACATATGAAAGCTAAAAGAAAAAGTTGATTTAAATGCAGCATAGTAATGGTTAGAGACTAGTAATAATTGTATGCAGGTGTGTATAAAGGGCTTTTGTGTATTATTGGTGAATGCTACTGGACTGCCACAGAGAAGGCTATTGATATCAACTAAAAAGTAAAACTGATGAATTGTGATTGGGGGACGTACTGGGCATAGAAATACAGAGTTGTCAAAATATGTTTTACCTATTATATAAGTATTATTCTGAATCCCACTAACATATAATTATATTTATTGAAAAATATGTGAAAAAAACTGCAAGTACTGTGGTAATTGACTGAAAGCACTTGGATAATTTCCATGTTCTCAACCCTTCTTCAACTGGGATTCTGCATAGTCTCACATCAATTATTCCCTGAATATTTCACAGTGTTTTGAATTATTACAGTTGTATTTGGCACTCAATACATGTGAGACCAAGGTAAGAACTGCTTGATACCATGAGTTGGAGATGAAATAGTTTGAAAGGCTATTTCAAAGTGAATAAGTAAATAAATATTTAACATAGGAATATTGTCACAGAGTATTTGATCAAACTGGGAACCACAAGATTGCATTATTTTTTGAACAAGCCGTTTTGAGTTGTGTCGTGACTCACAGCCTTACCTCTCACCTTTAATTCCTCTGGCTGGAATACAGACACCCCCTCAGTATGCACCTTTAATCCCAAGCAATGAAAATAAATTTAGTTTTTCGAAGGAAGCACCCATGTTCAAAGTGCTGTCTAATTGAGTAGCAGAAAAATTGGGAAATCAGAGAAAGATTTGACAGAATAGGATATGCCCAAGTCTTAGGAGGATAGAAAGTAAAGAGAAGCTATTTAAGAGAGCAGGATAGAGAATGATAGAGAAAGAGAAAGTAGAGGCAAATTTGCTGGAACATTTGTAGAAATAGATGTTGTGGAGAGAGAAAAAGCTAAACATAAAGACAGAACAAGTTAGGAAATGAGAAGGGCCGGAAGACTAGAGCAGATAGCTAGAGTGAGTTTGAAGACAAGTAGAACAATCCGGAGCACTCAGAAAAGCCAATTGAATCAGTCATCTGAGAGAAGCTTTTGAGTCAGAATAGCGCTAGAACGTATTTTTTTTTTTAATTAACTTGAGTATTATTTACATTTCAAGTGTTATTCCCTTTCCCGGTTTACGGGTCAACATCCCCCTCTCCCCTCCCCTTCCTTATGGGTGTTCCCCTCCCCAACCTCCCCCCATTGCCGCCCTCCCCCCACAATCACGTTCACTGAGGGTTCAGTCTTAGCAGGACCCAGGACTTCCCCTTACACTGGTGCTCTTACTAGGATATTCAATGCTACCTATGAGGTATTTTATCAGTAAGTCTCAGAGGTTGAAAACATTCTAGGCCTAGATTAGATTGTATGTAGGATAGAAGCTTCCAGGACTAGGGGAGCATACAGTGTCAGCAAGCCCTGGAGAGGAGAATTTTTACATATGAATAAAACATACATTGACAGACTATAACATTAAAGAAATTAGAAAGCTGAGGCTATAACTCAGTGGTTTAGCATATACAGTGCCCTGGGCTTGGAACAAATACTGTAATGAACAAAACCACACTGGATCTCCAGAAACTCAGAACAAACTGAAAATAATTTTCATAAATCAGACCTTCAGAATGTATATGGCATGATACTTGTTAAATACAAGGCTAAGCCATATTATAAGTTTTGTTGTCTGGATTAGACATAGTCCATGTAAGTTTGTGAGGGTACACTCGACAGTATTCAGATGCATGCAATGTTGGCGAGGGTACATTGGACATTGGACAGTATTCAGATGCTCTCCACTGAAGTGATTTTTCTGTACTTATCCTCCCTTTCTTATTCCTCCTTCCTTTTGGCTTATGAATTATAATTTCTTCTGTA
This sequence comes from Rattus rattus, assembly GCF_011064425.1. Lineage (NCBI taxonomy): Eukaryota > Metazoa > Chordata > Mammalia > Rodentia > Muridae > Rattus > Rattus rattus. Next base: position 78,287,469 of record NC_046160.1, on the reverse strand, counting down.
TTCTTCTTCATAACTCTACATAGACTCATACCTACCTTGTCCAGAACATTTCATAGTGTTTTGAAACCATGGTGTTTGATACATGCTTACATACTTGATAAATTGCGTTTTATATTTTTATTAAATCTTCCTAAAATAATCAGGTGATTGGGGCATTGCATCGCAGTACGGGGGTACAGGGCATTTTTTTACTCTATGTAATTAAAGAGTAAATGTATCTTGGACACTTGTTTGAATGAGCTAAAGCACATGTAGTCACAGTAATGAGAGTCTCACATCCTATGATTTATGAATTTTACATACAGTGGGCCACTCTAGAGGACAGTTCAGCCTATGATCATTATCTTATGGGACAGAAATAGTTGTTTAAAATTCATCTCTCATTGGAACATGTTTGGCATGGCTGGAATGCTTCTCATTGTAGGTAAAACACCCTACTAGCTTTGACATTTAGTTAGATTCTGGGATGCATTTCACCAGAAATCATATACAGGTAGCAAAGTAACACATTCTGGGCCAGAGGGATGTGCTAGAATCTCAGCTTCTAGAAAGTTTGCTTTATCTGCTGAGTAGAACGAAGAAATAGAGAAGTGTATTCTTGTGTGCTGTAAGTGGGAAAAGTCACCTTTATAATGATGTCATGGCTTTTTTTTTTTATTATGGTTGGTTGTCACCTTGAACATTACAGAAATTGGAGTATATCTGGAAAAGGAGGCATAAAAAGTATAAGTTTAGGGCACAGTTAATGAATGAAAGCTATGAGTTTATAAAGAAGCCATTCTGTCAATACCTTGGACTCCAAAATTTTTGGAGTGTTGAGAAACCCTGGAAAGGACATTAATTATTTAAAGAAACCGCAGATGAAACCGGTCATCTGTTTAAGTGGATTGAGGAGACAGTGTCTAGAGAAATTTGGTTCCGTCCAGAGGAAGAACTTGGTTTTGCAAGCACAGGAACATTCCATGCTGGAAGAACAAGAGAAGGTCTCTTATGAATTTCCAGTTATGACTTGAAAGGATTCTCTTCTTGAGGTGCATCAAACATGGGGATTCAATGTATTATCATAGGAGGACAGAACTCTGTCACTGTCTCACAAACCTTGAGCTGCTTAAGACTTAAATTTTACAGCAAATAAGGGACTGAGGTGAAACAGCTGGGTCACAATTCTTATATATGTTATCAATAAATAAATAAATAACCTTTTTAAAAGTGGAGATAATCCTTACATGTCTAAAGCAAACCCTGAGAGCTCAATTATTTTTCAATTTCTCTTTGCTGAATGCTTTTACATTGTGATGGGAACTGGCTTAATATCAATAGTGACAGAACAGCTAGTTAAAGAGAAACCTAATAGGATATCTAGAATCTTTTTGATAATGAAACTGTACTCGATAAAGCCTGTTGACATGTACCATGCATGCAGAGATGACCCCTTCAAAATGAAAATGACTGGCAGAGTGAGCTGCAATTGGGATTTTCCTCCTGAAAATATATTGCCTTCGTATGTATGTATGTATGTATGTATGTATGCATGTATGTTAATTCTATTTTTTATTTAATAAAGAATTGTAGATTTTGGTGAAATTTGTGCTAAAACACAAGGACTTTGAATATAAAGTACATCTTTTTATTTGTTTTTTTGCTTTTATTTTCTATTCATCTAAAATTTGAGAACTTTGCATAGGGAATGAGGCTGATCTCAATAAGCTGGGTCTACCCACATCAATTTATGAAGGCAACCTCCCCAAAATATACCCACAGGCCCAACCAATCTAGGTATTTCTAGATTCTGTCAAATTGACAGTTAAATGTAAACATCACAAAATATTCTGTTTACAGCAGAATAGAAATAATTTTGCATATGTTATGTACATACAAATACAGTGAAATAATTTATTATATTTCTTTCATAGCTACTATATTTAGCTAAATGAGTTGTTTTCTATTAATTTATATATTGTTTTTCAATACTGAAACAGTGATTCAGACCCGAGCTAATAATAAATAACTTATAGGAATATACAGGGCTGCTTATAAATATTTGATATAAAAACACTTTTATTTTATTTCATTTTTTCCTTTTATTGGAATTTTTATTTACATTTCAAATGTTATTCCCTTTCCTGGTTTCCCAGACATAAGCCCCCATCCCATACCCTCCCCTTCTTCTATAATGGTTTTCCCCTCCCCATCCACCTCCATTCCTGCCCTACTCCCGACATTATCTTAACGAAGTAACATGGATGAACGTGTAATTTGAGATTTTAATATCAAAGGAAATACAATGTAGTAAGAAAAATACCCGGAGAACCAGTGGAAATTTAACTAACTTCCCACAGTAATAGAAAATGTAGCACCTCAACAATTGAACAATTCGCTGATAAATAATGGTGCATTGGTTACTTTAAGTGTTTTGAAGATTTTGTGATCTTTTTTGGCAGTGAATATAATTTGCAATGTTATATACTTTTTGCCCATTGGTTTATTGGGTGCTATATCTTGCCACCGTAAAACTAACATTTCATTTTAAATGTCACTTAACTTGTACACCAATGAGATATGCTTTTGAAGACAAGAAAGTTTTAAAAATCATGAGTTGTCAGAGACGTTTTCCTTATGAGCTGTTTTCTTTTTATCAGAGGCAAAGCCATAGCCCCATGGTTTGCTAAGTATTCCTTGAGATAGTCAACCCGTGTGCCTCACTTGTCATATAAATAGACCAGGGGCAGCAGCATATTTAAGAAACTTTGGTTTTGGAGCTGCTTTAAAAAAATTACACACACACACACACACACACACACACACACACACACTCACACACGCACACACACACACACACACACACGTATACATGTAATGTCATGAGCTAAAAATATGACACTGAGAGCTCTAATAGACATGGTAATGTAAAATTGTACCAGACTTAAAAATTCGTTCAGAATTTTCCAAAAATGTCTTTTTTTATACCCAATGAATTTATTACACTGTATTATATGACAATAAAAAACATACTGAAATAAAAATATGTTTTCAATTATTGGAAATAATTCTAATAAACAGTGAAATAAAAATCACATTTAAATGACAAGTACAAATTCTGCTTCCACTTCAGAATATAAATTCCAAAATGTAGGAATCTTCCATAAGAACGGAAAGGACGGAAATATCTTCAAAATAACTTTCAGGGAGCCTTTAGCATGTAGACCTTTCCTTTTGACAAGCTAGTAAAATGTGACTTTTTTGATATATCCTTCAGAGTTATCTGGGTCTTTCCCATCTACACTTTGCTGCACTGTTTAAATTGGGGAAAACTATAGCCATTATTTCTTCAAATAATTCTTCCATACTTTTCTCCCTTGTTAAAATTATATTTGGTATTTCAAAAAAGCATACTTTTTCACCATCTTTGGTTTCTACTATACTCTTTTTCATATTTTCGTTTATTTCTTTTAAAATTCCTATATTTATCATTGACCCATCAATTTTCATTCCTTTAATATATATGTGTTATCTATTTGATTTTGATAGCTTTCTACATATTCATTTTTCTATTATATAACACAGTATACTTAACTTGTTATTCATATTTAAATATGCTTAGAAAATTATTTATTAGATTTCATTGTGAGCTAGGAAAATTCCAGAGTATTAATCATTGTCCATAGCATATGTAAAGCAAAGAGTGATGTCCTCTATTCTAGATGTATGGTTGCTAAAACATAGCAACATAGTAGTAATTGATAAAACATTTCTTTTACATAACTCAATTTTAGTAGCATATTCTAGAAACACATATGTTGCATGAATACCTTCAAATATTTTAAAACATGAGTCTTAAAAGCAAACTTAGTTTATCACACTTAAATAACTAACAAAACAAAGTATGTGACTAATCAAATAAATCTGTTTTTTATGATAGAATAAATAATATTGAACGATTGAAAATATATGCAATATCAAAAATCTCGAGGGTTTTTTCTTAAATTTCATGTATTTAGTTAAATTAGTATTTGAGTAAATTATTAAAATAATGTAAATTGGAAATTACAAATTATTGATTTATTATTTATTAATTAAACAATAATTTATAATTATGAATTTACAAATAATAATATTAATTTCTTATTAATTTTAAATGGAAGTTCTAAAATAATTACCGATACACACAAGGTCCTCGATCTTTATGTCCACTCTTGGCTAAATTTCCAGTAACTCAGTGGTTCAAAGGAATGTTAGATAACTGGTGTCTGTATTATCTGCTTTGATGTAAATGACACCCAAAATAATTTTTTATTTTCTCTTTAATTACAATCTATACTATTTGTTTGTCTTTCTTCTTTTAATTCCACCAGAACGTATTTTCAGAGTTTCTTAGAACACTTTTTCTTACATCAATCCTGGAATGTCTGTGAGATCTCCAAGGACACTATTCCCAGGTGCTAAGTGGACAGTCAGAAACTCCAGCAGAATTTAAATTTGATTTCCAGGGTTAAAAGGCCCCAAGAGAAGTGAAATTAAGGTGATGTTGTAATTACATATTATTTGATAAAATGACATACACAAAATTCATTTTATTATGAAATTAAGGAAAATGATGATCTTTTCTGCATAAATGTCTTAAGGAAATTGGCATACCTTTTTAATGGGCACTGTTGCAAGAATATATAAGAAAATATAAATGATACCATTTATCTTGAAAATAAGAAACTAAATGTGATGACCGAGTTGTGAAACCATTTCTGTTGTTTTCTTAGGAGTAATATATAAATATTTTAATTTAAAATCCAAAACCAAAGGTATGTGTTATTTTCCAACATATCCAAACTGTCTTTCTATTGAAAATTAAGGAATAACATAGAGAATATATTAGTAGTAAATTTTTGCAAGTCACCTATGAATACTTAACAATAATATTATCTACCTAGGCTACCATGTAACAATTTATAATTCATAAACACTAGATAAGTAATATATATATATACATATATATATAGTGGATAAGTAGTATATATATACACATATATATGTTGTGATTTTATTTGTCTTATATAGCATAAAGAACCTATATTTTTTAAGGTAACTTGGTAGCAAAATCTTTTTTCAATAATAACTTGTTTTATATTAAAATATTGCATTACAAGCAATACTATACAATTCTGATAATATCTTTGATAAATTGAGAATTTAGAATAATGGATTAATAGTTAAAATTTAAATTTCAAACCTAGTTTGTCTACATTGAAAACCAATACAGTGTTGTGTTTGAAGCATGTATGATTAATAGATGGTCCAGCATGGGCTTTGTATTGGGGCCAAATGTGCCAGGAGTAAGCTGTCTACAGAAGATAAGTAAGAGCTTACCAGTCAATTTTCCAGAATGAATTAATGTCAAGCAAGTCATGTAGACTTCTGTGAATCGGAAAATTTACAAAAGAAGACATATGAGGAAGGACACACTTATGCAATAAAGCAAACCACCAACAAGGAGGGACACACTACAGCAAACAGAACAACAGACAAAAGAAAAGTAAAAGATCCAGAGTCTAAAGATCAGAAAACATGATGACATTCTAAAGTATGCCTTACACATTTGCCTTCAGTGGCATCTGCACACATGGTTTCTTAAGCTTTATTTATGTTTTATGAATTTTCTCATTTTTTAATCTTCTTGAAATAGTAACATTGGTTGTTATTATATATATTATAATTTTCAAACTTTCTGGCACTGGTAAGTATGCTGTTTTTTTTTTTTTTTTTTTTTTTTTTTTTTTTTTTTTTTT